>NC_056726.1:6247616-6255116 GCF_019279795.1 Protopterus annectens
CAGGTCTGGCACACTTACCAGTGCAGGCTATAGAAATGGCCCCTCTGATAGGCCAGTCCATCTGTCATGGGGTTCCTAAAAGTTTTGAATGCTTTTTGTTTTAACAGTACAGGGGTATTTATCACCCAAAAAAACTGGATTACAGGGATGCTGGTTTCGTATAATGGCATGTAGTGTATCATGGCAGTACTGCTGTTGACAGTGCTTTCCCAGGCAAGAGTAGTGTGCTAAATGTAGTACTGACAACAAGCACATCTGCAGGCATAGCTGGACTCTGAGGTCTCATTGTCGTGTTCCTGGTGTGTGAGCTGTGTCACAGTATATATCCCCTACTGGATAATGATCTGACATGTGGACTGTAACTCTAGACTACCATCTGTACAGCACTTGTGAGTGAGGGCTTCCAACATGTGATAATGGCATACATATTGTTGTCAAACATCTATCTGTCAACACATTCATACTACTGCATATCTACTTGCCAAGCTGATATCTGCCAGTCCCTGTACAGATGTGCAGATGGCAGGTATCCGGCATGGATACGTACAGGCAACCTATGCTTGATTGACACTGACATGTCTGCCCAGCTGTGTAATAACTGGCACATATAGGAGATAACACCCGGTATGCACCACATGCCATGGGTACCTTCACTACACTACCACAGTCAACAAAACATACTTGGGTACAGGTCTCCATCACAGACACTAATCATGTGTTGTAATACATGTTGGATACATGTCAACTGGATCACCACAGTGGCCATTTGCAGGAGGCACCCAGAGGATTGGCTGATGCATGTTACTCTCACCCTGAGGTTCAGCACAGTGGTGTCTGTCGATAGATTGCCTGCTGGCACATGGTAGGTGGCACAACACCACTGTACACACATCCCTTACACAACCCATCTCTCAATGGACAATAGCCAGGTACACAGCTATGACCACCTGCAGCGATGCACCACAGTACTGACACATGTGTATGTGTTTATTACTGAGGATAGCAGTGTCTGTGTGTTATTACACCTGTAGTTGGGAATACCATGAGGGCCTTCACAACCACCGCAACACCCATTGCCATAGTCAGATGTGGATGCTGCTGTATCGGACATTACATGTACCCTGTTACGCTCCTCTCCCTAATGGCTACATGGGCCTTGCAGTACCAGTGCAACAGTGTTGTACAAATGGGTCAATAGGCATGGGATACCCATTGAGTTCTGGCAAGTGTGTGTATGTCTGTATATCTGTAGGGTACAGCATTCTGAGGCCACATGCTGCTATTACAATACGCATTGACACACAGTAGTATGGATAGTGTTGTTGCTGTCCATAGGTGAGGCATGACAATGCAACACTCTACTATGCCTATGGCATGTGCATTAGCTGCATATCCCTGTAGTACCACTGTTGGGATATATAGTGGGTTGTAACGCAGTCGTGGGCAATGTGTGATGATGGGTATGTCAGAGTGTCATCATGGGTTCCAGTAAGTACAATATCCACTGTGGGATGTGGGTGCTGTGTACACTGTCATTACACCAGGGTACATCCAGTATATGTCCTATGTACCACTTTATGGTGACCACTGTCACCATCAACCATACAGGTAACTGATACCACAATCCAGCCCAGTTATGCATGTGCTGTGTGCAGCCAACCTGTAACACACTAGACACATGGACAAGTTAGTTAGCACCAATAGGCCCATGTCTCTCGGATGTGTGTCTGCCTGTTATGTGTGTGTTAATTTGTATATGATGGTATCTCACACTATGTATTGTCCATATACAACCATTACATCCCCCATTACCATACTGTACATGTCTGGAGATTTTCTGCATGTAACATGTAACCTGGAACACACCTCACCCTAAACTCTGTGTGTGGTGTGCAACAAAAGCCACACAGTCCAGTAGCACTACATACCTAGGTAAGGGTCTAGTCCCAGTGTTGCCAAGTAAGAGTATGCATGTATGTGGATGGCTCTACATCAGGTTGCTGATTATACATGCCCCACTGGGTCATCTGTCCATGTGGCATAGGCAATAACTGTTATACAAACCTAGAACCAAAATACTGGACAGAGAAGGACAAAGTACTGTAGTGGAGAACACATGTTTATTTTAAACTTGTGTTCTCCACTACAGTACTTTGCCCTTCTCTGTCCAGTATTTTTGTTCTTTGTTTTTTTTTCCTGGACTGAGACTTTTTACTTGGTTATTGTTATACAAACCTGTAACATGTGTTCAACTGTACCCTGGATATGTTACAGCCATGGTGTCATCACAGTGCCATATCCCTTGTGGAATATGATGCAGGCCATCCTTCTGCTGACACGTGTACACCTACAACACAAATGGATAACATTATGGAGACCACAATCATCCAGTGTTACTAACAGCTGTAATGCATCATTGCTGGATGACTACACTACCTGACATGTATGCATTAAACATTACTCCTGACAACATGTTACACTGCAGTACATTGGTACACTGTTGTACAGTCACTGTGTGCATCAGAACCATATTATCCTGTCCCTGCATTGATGTTATGGATGACAGGGATGTGGCACATGTATCATCGTATGCACAGGGTGTGTTGTTGGTTTGCCAGAGGCCGTGGTTGGGCCATGCATTTGACGCCATGAGTGCGGTGAGGGGGTAATTAGTTGAACTGGGCATGGTGATGTGGTGTGTGTAGGTATGGGGTTGCCCTAGGAGTGTTCATATAGTGTGTGGGTATGCATGCACGCAGTTCTGCCATGTGGCTGCCCTATACAGGTGTTTTTTGGACAGCTACAGACCATACCTGGCAGGGTGTGCAGTTCACCACCTCCAGCCATGGACACGCAGACTGTGCCTGCCAGGGGTTCCACGAGCATGTCCAGGTACAGGCCTCAATGTGCTACTCTCCCCTGATGATGACAGATGTCTGCTGGAACCAGGTCCTGCCTGGGACTGGCCAGGACCACGTGCTCATGGCCTGCTGTGGTGTGGCATGGACAGCACCCCCCCTGCAGTGCTGGGGCTGGTACTGCCACTACAGGAGCACCTTGGTGTCCTAGCATGTCCATGTTGACTGCTAGCTGTTGATGTTGCTGGCCTACGTCCATGGGGCCATCGCCACACTCCCACTACATGTTCAAGCATGGACAAACCAAGGTAAATGAGGCCCACCATCTCACCAAGCCGTCTATCCATGACCTTGATATGAGCACGGAGGGCACCAGACAGTTCATGGAAGTTGTCACTTGCAGATATGAGAGCAGCTCTCTGCAGCCCCAGGCCCTTTCTGGTGTACAGTTCCATACATGCCTGCACCCCCATGACAGTCTGAAACATGCGCCTGGTGGTACCAGTTGTGGCATTTCTGCAAGGGGCATGATGACCAGCGGCCATACCATGAGCACCCTGGTACATCTGCCTATGTGGTGCCCTGCTGGACATCCAACTATCCCTGCTGTGACCAGACACAGTAGGCATGGATACCACACTCTCCTGTGCACTGCCAGCAACCGCCAACTGTCCCTCTGCTATGGCCACTGGTGATGGGGTATATACAGGCACTGAAACTGTGTGTGGGGTTTGGGTGGCTAAGAGGGGGATGTCAAATGATGGGGCAGTTTCGGCCCCTGACAGCCCCACCTGTGCCTCAACAGTACTATCATCATCTTCTGTGTCTGTATGGACACCAACATCAGATTGCATGCAGGACGGACCCTGACCTCCCTCGCCACCTGTGGGGGAAAACAAGAAATGCACTTTACGACCTGCACAGCATTGCATAACAGTATACACACACACACACACACACACACACACACACACACACACACACACACACACACACACATACACATTCCACCTTAATACCTACCTGTCCCTGATTTTACAGACAGTCCCACGATTGTTCCCTTAAGTTCCCTATCCTGCATCACACTTGGTGACATCCTACACAAGGGCCTCACTGAGACAGATGCCTGGTGTCAAAGCCATGGCCTCAAGTTCAATGCCAAAAAGTGCACTGTCATCCCCTTTGGTAAAAACTCTGTACCCATGAATTACCACATAGGTAGTAGTCTACTTAACACCAAAGTGTGATAACATACCTTGGGACACAGGTGGACAGTATTCTCTCCTTTGATAATCACATTGCCACAGTAGTCAGGAAATCCTTCTGCGTGGCACACCTCATCATAAAAGTTTTCTCATCCAGGAAAAAAGAGGTCATTGTTCCCCTCTCCTCGTCACTCATTAGTCCCATTATAGAGTACAACGCCTCTTTTGGTATGTACCTCACAAGACATCTACAACAACAGGAAAAGCCACAGAAATACCTCACAAAGGTGATTACTGGCCTCAAACAGATGCCCTATGCAGACTGTCTCAAAAAACTCCAGCTTTACTTGGTCGCATACCACCTACTCAGAGGCAATCTCTGCCTGACATACAAAGCTATGTTAAACCCAGAGCTGTTGGACATGCTCCACTTAAGGAAATCCCATTCCCATCAAGCTACACTCTCTAGGGACCTAAACCTGGTCAGCACAATAAACAGAACATACCGGAGGGATAGATTCCTGTCCCAGAGACTCCCTATACTCTGGAAGAAACTACCTATCTATATCAAACAAAGCTCCTCATTAGCACTCTTCAAGAAAAATCTTGATAACTGGACGAGAAATAGGAAATTTACTCCAGGGATCCCTTCTGTGGCTCTGTTCAACAGTGGCATAGGAAAATAATTTTCGTGGATGGCGAAAGCCAGGGCACCTTTTTGGCTAGGCTTATATAGGCCTTAGGGCCAATAGCCTTGTACCTACCTATGAACCTATGTACCTATACACTCATTAATAAAACACATAAACATATCATTCCTCTAAATGCCTACACGAGTGATCACAAAACACCTGTTATGCCATTATCTCCTTAACCTGAGTGGAGTAGGTTTTACATGGCCTCTCTGCTGTCATTCAGTGTTCACTCCTTATATGTCCAGACATTGTGACCATGGCCCCTATATATTAGGGGCTACTACGTTCACTTCATAATGTCATGCACTGGAGTGCCATGTGTAAGTATTGCTCAGTACATGCCAGATCTGCTGCTCATTCAACCTATCATGTGACAACTGTAATATATGGATACACTCCCTACTTTTGTCTAGTAAGTCCCCAGTTCATCTGTAGTGCTGCATACATGGGTTGTCGTTCACCTCTCTGCTGATTCCAATATTAAGGGTATACCTGGTGTCTACCTTCCCTCCCAATGCATGTGCCTTGCTACAGACCTTATACTGTCAGCTGTCCTGTGATTACATATCAGACAAGTATGCCTGGTGTCTCATGTGTCAGTCCATGTCCATGTACTGCACAATCCCAAAGGAAGTACTGCCATATGAACAACCTCACAATCACACATGCGCATACATGGACACCCACACAAACATACACAGATGCACACACATATCCTACATGCATCAACCCCCCCTCCACTCCACCAGTTTGCACTTACAGACAAAATACCCCTCACAAACACACACACACCCACACACACACACACACACACACACACACACACACACACACACACACACACACACACACACACACACACACACACACACACACACACACACACACACACACACACACACACACACACACACACAACCATACAGATGAGGTTGCACAAAGATAGCACACACAGTCCTCCCATTACCCATCTGTTAACATGCATAACATATGGTACCTAACAGCATGCAGTGCAGCTACAGTCAGTCCATGCTAGCAACAGTATACATGTGGGTGATGCATGGGCTGTGTTAGTAGGTGATGCCCCTTCCCCTGCAAACCACTGAACACATGTACACAGTATTGCTGTGCACCTGTTCTGCACCCTGCCATGTACTGTGCACCACATCTCACAGGTGTACAACCCATTGCTGAATGTGTAGTACTGTGTCAGTTATATCTGCTCTAATGCTTACAGCCCCTATGTTTTTCAGCGACACATACCTGAGATGATATGTGGACAGATGTCATTTCAGAATGCCTGATGTCTGGTTTACAGATCTCAACATCACCGGTGCATGTATGACCAATCCAATACTATTACAATGACAATCGTCAGACCATACCACGGCTATGGGGAGTGTACACACCCTTATTGATATGACACACTCTTCCTTGATCTGCTATGGGACCACATCACTGCATATATTAACAGGACATGAGCCTGATATTTAACATATGACTTGTACAGTCACATGCAGTGTCTAAGAAATGTGTTAGGTGTGCAGATGCTGATCGCGATGCATACACTCTGTGGGTGCATATGTGTGCACTCCATTATTATGACACTTTGTTGCACCTATTGTTATGTGTACTACATCAGTCACTATTCCTGGCAGGGGTATACTAGCATGGGCCATCTGCATTTGCCAGTATATGGTCAGTCTGTCCCACACGTCCCCCAACTTTGCATGATTGCAAGGTCAACTCATGTGCACATCCCTTGGAGTTCACACACTGCCGTTACTATTGCTGTGGATTCAGGGTTATGTCTGCCACAGTTTCTGACCCTGACTGTGTGCAGATACAGCCATTTTTAGTATCCTTAGGATCCCTTCTGCAGTGCACACCCTCCCCACTTTCAGCCTTTTTGCAGATGCTTGACAAGTATGGCCGACACATGTGTGTCAGTTTGTAGTGTCCCATACACTGAACACCATGT
Source organism: Protopterus annectens (assembly GCF_019279795.1). NCBI lineage: Eukaryota > Metazoa > Chordata > Ceratodontiformes > Protopteridae > Protopterus > Protopterus annectens. The sequence continues at coordinate 6,254,356 of NC_056726.1, forward strand.
GTTACAGCCTAGACCCAGCTAATAATGTGGTCCACAGTAATATGTTATGCCATAATGTAGATCTGTAACAGTTGCCATTGTAATACTGGTATATACACTGTTGTTGCACTGTATAAGAGTGATGCTTCACATATGTCTCTACTGTAGGCTATGTATCCCACCATTATGTTCATCCCTCTGGACGCATTTCATAATGACAGGATGTTAGTTATCTTGCAGGTGTCTGACATTCTCTTTCGATATCCCATCATGGTCACCACTGTGATGCAGTGCATTTAACAGCAACAATACGTGAACATGTACCGCATGCATTATGGGTAGGTGTGTTAGATATGTGCATGGAATATATCATAGCCATTACATGCCCGGTTTATTGGCAAGCATCAACATAAACCATACTCACCAGCTACAGGCTGCTGCCTTGGTGGTATACCAGAGGGACTTACATAAGAGTATGAGAGACATGATGTCAGTGGCCACAACTGTGGCATTGCTACAGAGTGGGTGCAGCATTACAGTACATCAACAGTACAAGTTCACAATACTACCACTTATGCACATTTGTTTACTACTACTATGCAGCAACAAACTATATATATATGACATGTCAGATATGCACGATCTACCAGTACAGATGCAGATGCGCACACAACAGTGGTCTACTGATGTGCCCTGGGGCCTTACCTGCATGCTCCTCAGCCAGTGTGTGGGTAGCACCCACCTCCACAATGGGCTCTGCCAGTTGATGGGTGTGCGGGCAG